>NC_141696.1:1547857718-1547862718 GCF_964263255.1 Lissotriton vulgaris
CGTCCGGGGCTCCCTCCTCCAGCCCGGGGCGTGGCCAAGTATCCGGGACGGGCTCCATGGGTCCCGGGCTGTCCTCCCCATGCCTGAGGCCCAGTGTGGGGTTTCAGAGCCCCCCCCTGAGCCCTGCAGCCCCGGAGCCCTGGAGCCCTGCGGCCCAGGAGCCCTGCAGCCCGGGAGCCCTGCAGCCCTGGAGCCCGGGAGCCCTGGAGCCCCGGAGCCCTGCAGCCCCCGAGCCCTGCAACCCTGGAGCCCTGCAGCCGGGGAGCCCTGCAGCCCGGGAGCCCCGGGAGCCCCGGTAGCCCCGGGAGCCCTGGAGTCCTGGAGCCCTACAGCCCCCGGAGCCCTGCAGCCCCCGAGCCCTGGAGCCCTGCAGCCCCGGAGTCCTGCAGCCCAGGAGCCCTGGAACCTCGGAGCCCTGCAGCCCCAGAGCCCTGCAGCCCCGGAGCCCTGCGGTCCCTGAGCCCTGCAGCTCCGGAGCCCTGGAAGGGCAGGCGGGACCCCTCCTGTGGAGGCTCGGGGCAGGCAGATTGGCATCATGTCGGTCCCGGCCATCTGGTCGCACCTTTCCACTCGGCCATCTGGTTGCACCCAATGCTTCCCAATGGGGCAACCAGATGGCCGGGCTTCCCTGGAAGTCCCGATGAGGTGCCATTCGCCTTCCGGATCCCAGCCAGGGCTCCAGGAGGTTGGACACATTCGTGCCTACGGTCCCCTGAGCTGTGAGGTGCGTACTTGTTCCCAGAAAGAGGGGTAGCCTTCCTCCGGATTACTAGGGACAAGGTACTCTGGGACCCCTCTCGGCCTAGCGGTCCTCAGCCGGCAGCTGGACGGGCCAGGATGCCACCCCAGCCCCGAGTCCGTCCCCGGTCCTGCCGCGTGGCAGGATGCCCTGGACGGGGTCCGGGAGGGCCTGGGGAGGTGTCCCCTGCACCTCTGGGCCTGGGGGGGCCCCCTCACTAGCTCCAGGGGCCCGGCCGGGCCCCAGGTCGGGTGATCCATCCCTGGGCCCTGTCCCCCGGCCTGCCTCACTGCCAAAGGCCCGAGACAGGGTTCCGTTGTGCCCGGGGAGCCTCCCCTTGCTTGTCTGGGTTCAGGAGCTCCATCCGGGGCCTAGGGGCCCTGGGGAGGGCGGCCTCGTCACCCCTGGCTCCGTCCTGGGTCCTGCAGCTTGGCAGGGTGCCCGAGATGGTGTCCGGCAGGCCGAGGGAGGCTTCCCCTTCTCTTCTGGGCCTGGGAGCCCTGGCTGGGTCCAGGGGCCCCGCCGGGCCCCGGGCCCTGTGCCCGGGCCTACCGCACAGCCAAAGGCCCAGGACGGGGTTCCGTTGTGCCCGGGCAGGCCTCCCCTGCTTGTCAAGGTGTGCGCGGGCCCCGGGCTGGAGGGCCTGTCGGGACCCCCTTGCAGCCTCCATGGCTGGGGCCCAGCTGGGGCCATGCCATGCCCCGGCCCCCGCTTACTCCTTCGTTGGGGCACAGGGTGTCCAGATGGCTTCCCTTTTGTGCCCGACCATCTGGTCGCCCAGATCCCCTCGGCCATCTGGTCGCCCTCAATGCATTCCTATGGGGCGACCAGATGGCCCGGCTTCCCTGGAAGTCCCGATGCGGTGCCATTTGCCTCCCGAATCCCAGTGAGGGCTCCAGGAGTTCGTATACTTTCGCGCCTTGGGTCCCTTCTGTCGCCTCGAGTGCACGGATTACAAGAAAGGGGGTAATTCTCCTCCGGATTACTAGGGAGAGGGTCAGTCAGACCTCCGGCGATTCTAAATCAGGGGAAGGCAGTCCCGGGGACTGCCTGCCGGGGCCCCCAGGGGCCCGGGGATGCTCCGGCCTCTCAGCCCCTTGCCGATGGTCCTTTTTCTCTGAGTTTTCTCAGGTAGACCTCCTTGAGGTCCGGCCATGCTGAGAGGGGGAAGGCAGTCCCAGGGCCCGCCCGCCGGGCGTCTGGGGCTCCCTCCTCCATCCCGCGGCGTTGCCAAGTATCATGGACGGGCTCCATGGGTCCCGGGCAGTCCTCCCCATGCCTGAGGCCCAGCGTGGGGTTTCAGAGCCCCCCCCTGAGCCCTGCAGCCCCGGAGCCCTGGAGCCCTGCGGCCCGGGAGCCCTGCAGCCCGGGAGCCCTGCAGCCCTGGAGCCCGGGAGCCCTGGAGCCCCGGAGCCCTGCAGCCCCCGAGCCCTGCAACCCTGGAGCCCCGCAGCCGAGGAGCCCTGCAGCCCGGGAGCCCCGGGAGCCCCGGTAGCCCCGGGAGCCCTGGAGTCCTGGAGCCCTACAGCCCCCGGAGCCCTGCAGCCCCCGAGCCCTGGAGCCCTGCAGCCCCGGAGTCCTGCAGCCCAGGAGCCCTGGAGCCTCGGATCCCTGGAGCCTCGGAGCCCTGCAGCCCCGGAGCCCTGCAGACCCGGACCCCGGCAGCCCCGGAGCCCTGCGGTCCCCGAGCCCTGCAGCTCCGGAGCCCTGGAAGGGCAGGCGGGACCCCTCCTGTGGAGGCTCGGGCAGGCAGATTGGCGTAATGCCGGTCCCGGCCATCTGGTCGCACCTTTCCACTCGGCCATCTGGTTGCACCCAATGCTTCCCAATGGGGCAACCAGATGGCCGGGCTTCCCTGGAAGTCCCGATGAGGTGCCATTCGCCTTCCGGATCCCAGCCAGGGCTCCAGGAGGTTGGACACGTTCGTGCCTACGGTCCCCTGAGCCGTGCGGTGCGTACTTGTTCCCAGAAAGAGGGGTAGCCTTCCTCCGGACTACTAGGGACAAGGTACTTTGGGACCCCTCTCGGCCTAGCGGTCCTCAGCCGGCAGCTGGACGGGCCAGGATGCCACCCCAGCCCCGAGTCCGTCCCCGGTCCTGCCGCGTGGCAGGATGCCCTGGACGGGGTCCGGGAGGGCCTGGGGAGGTGTCCCCTGCACCTCTGGGCCTGGGGGGGGCCCCCTCACTAGCTCCAGGGGCCCGGCCGGGCCCCAGGTCGGGTGCTCCATCCCTGGGCCCTGTCTCCCAGCCTGCCTCACTGCCAAAGGCCCGGGACAGGGTTCCGTTGTGCCCGGGGAGCCTCCCCTTGCTTGTCTGGGTTCAGGAGCTCCATCCGGGGCTCAGGGGCCCTAGGGAGGGCGGCCTTGTCACCCCTGGCTCCGTCCTGGGTCCTGCAGCGTGGCAGGGTGCCCGAGATGGTGTCCGGCAGGCCGAGGGAGGGTTCTCCTTCTCTTCTGGGCCTGGGAGCACTGGCTGGGTCCAGGGGCCCCGGGCCCTGTGCCCGGGCCTACCGCACTGCCAAAGGCCCAGGACGGGGTTCCGTTGTGCCCGGGCAGGCCTCCCCTGCTTGTCAAGGTGTGCGCGGGCCCCGGGCTGGAGGGCCTGTCGGGACCCCCTTGCAGCCTCCATGGCTGGGGCCCAGCTGGGGCCATGCCATGCCCCGGCCCCCGCTTACTCCTTCGTTGGGGCACAGGGTGTCCAGATGGCTTCCCTTTTGTGCCCGACCATCTGGTCGCCCAGATCCCCTCGGCCATCTGGTCGCCCTCAATGCATTCCTATGGGGCGACGAGATGGCCCGGCTTCCCTGGAAGTCCCGATGCGGTGCCATTTGCCTCCCGAATCCCAGTGAGGGCTCCAGGAGATCGTATACTTTCGCGCCTTGGGTCCCCTCTGTCGCCTCAAGTGCACGGATTACAAGAAAGGGGGTAATTCTCCTCCGGATTACTAGGGAGAGGGTCAGTCAGACCTCCGGCGATTCTGAATCAGGGGAAGGCAGTCCCGGGGCCTGCCTGCCGGGGCCCCCAGGGGCCCGGGGATGCACCGGCCTCTCAGCCCCTTGCCGATGGTCCTTTTTCTCTGAGTTTTCTCAGGTAGACCTCCTTGAGGTCCGGCCATGCTGAGAGGGGGAAGGCAGTCCCAGGGCCTGCCCGCCGGGCATCTGGGGCTCCCTCCTCCAGCCCGCGGCGTGGCCAAGTATCCGGGACGGGCTCCATGGGTCCCGGGCAGTCCTCCCCATGCCTGAAGCCCAGCGTGGGCTTTCAGAGCCCCCCCCTGGGCCCTGAAGCCCCGGAGCCCTGGAGCCCTGCGGCCCAGGAGCCCTGCAGCCCCGGAGCCCTGCAGCCCTGGAGCCCGGGAGCCCTGGAGCCCCGGAGCCCTGCAGCCCCCGAGCCCTGCTACCCTGGAGCCCCGCAGCCGGGGAGCCCTGCAGCCCGGGAGCCCCGGGAGCCCCGGTAGCCCCGGTAGCCCCGGTAGCCCCGGGAGCCCTGGAGTCCTGGAGCCCTACAGCCCCCGGAGCCCTGCAGCCCCCGAGCCCTGGAGCCCTGCAGCCCCGGAGTCCTGCAGCCCAGGAGCCCTGGAGCCTCGGAGCCCTGGAGCCTCGGAGCCCTGCAGCCCCGGACCCCGGCAGCCCCGGACCCCGGCAGCCCCGGAGCCCTGCGGTCCCCGAGCCCTGCAGCTCCGGAGCCCTGGAAGGGCAGGCGAGACCCCTCCTGTGGAGGCTCGGGCAGGCAGATTGGCGTAATGTCGGTCCCGGCCATCTGGTCGCACCTTTCCACTCGGCCATCTGGTTGCACCCAATGCTTCCCAATGGGGCAACCAGATGGCCGGGCTTCCCTGGAAGTCCCGATGAGGTGCCATTCGCCTTCCGGATCCCAGCCAGGGCTCCAGGAGGTTGGACACGTTCCTGCCTACGGTCCCCTGAGCCGTGCGGTGCGTACTTGTTCCCAGAAAGAGGGGTAGCCTTCCTCCGGATTACTAGGGACAAGGTACTCTGGGACCCCTCTCGGCCTAGCGGTCCTCAGCCGGCAGCTGTACGGGCCAGGATGCCTCCCCAGCCCCGAGTCCGTCCCCGGTCCTGCCGCGTGGCAGGATGCCCTGGACGGGGTCCCGGAGGGCCTGGGAAGGTGTCCCCTGCACCTCTGGGCCTGGGGGGGGGGCCCTCACTAGCTCCAGGGGCCCGGCCGGGCCCCAGGTCGGGTGCTCCATCCCTGGGCCCTGTCTCCCGGCCTGCCTCACTGCCAAAGGCCTGGGACAGGGTTCCGTTG